>NW_027468823.1:2500-7594 GCF_046254945.1 Alosa pseudoharengus
ACCACTACACACACACACACACACACACAAAGTAGATCACACACTCTTTCAATCTCACAGGTTGTTTCCTCCACACACACACACGTGTGCACACACACACACACACACACACACCCACGCACTCACACCCACGCACTCAATCCCTTAAGCACTCTCACACACATATGCGCATACTCTGAGAACAAGGCCAGTCTTCAGTCGGGTCCAGTGCGGTCAGCTCCAGCAGGGTTGTGAGAAGCTTGTGACTGCTCCTGTTCAGCATGTCACCAGAGAGTGAAGGGACACACACACACACACACACACACACACACAGGAGAAGGAGGACCCGCTCTGTCATCCTAAAGACCCCCGCTGACCACCATGAAGCATTATATCGAGAAGGCCTTTATTATGTGTAGTGAGTGGGCTGTTGGCGACACACACACACACTCACACACACACACTCACACACACACACACACAGCAGTGACTCGTGCTATGATGGCAGTTGCTGGGCTTTGTGTCGTCGTTTGCTTTGGGAATGTAAGAGGAAGCGAGGACTCGTTACGAAATGAGCAATGGCAGCCTTGATTCTCTAAGCTCCTGTTCCTGTCAAGTGTTTGTGAGATGGTGTGTGATTTTTGGCCTTCCTCCGCCCGCTAGCGATTAATTAAAGCCACAAACACACATGTACACACACAAACACAAATGTGCACAATCTTTCTTTCTCTCTCTCTCTCTCTCACTGTGAATTAACCCTGCCAGAGCCCCTGTAGTTTAACTGAAAAGTGAGTGGCATGCTGAATACCGCTCCAGTTACCGTGCCAGTGACGTGCCCGCCAGGTGTGACGTCATGGGCCCAGGGGCAGTGACGTGCCCGCCAGGTGTGACGTCATGGGCCCAGGGGCAGTCCTGCGTCCAGCGAGGGGCCTGTGGAGCTGCCGCCGCGGCGCACCACGCACTGTTGCCATGGCTCGTCTCAGGCCCGCACTCTTCCAGCGTGGCTCTCTGACAACAGCCGCGCAGTGCCAAAAGGATTGTGAAATGGGACTGTTTGTGTCAGTTTGAATTTGAAAACCACACACAGACACACACACACAGACACACACACACACACACCCCGCTTGTAAGTACAAGGGTCATAGCACTACAAAGTTTGTTAAGACACACTTGGTGCGGCGTGAACAGGCAGGGCAGTGTCAACAAGGCCTTTGGAATGTAAGTTTGTGTGTGTGTGTGTGAACGCGAACGCGGGCTGGTGAATGGGGTATGTGGGGTTGGAGCCAGAGGCTTTTCTCCATTGGACTCCATGGCTGTGTGAACCTCTGGAGGTAGGCTTGGCCTTAAAATAGTCTGGGGCACAATGTGCTGCTCCGGAACATGTGTCGACCTATTTAAGTGGGAGTTTGTTTGTATAGTGTGCGTGAGCGTGTTTGTGTGAGTGTTTTTCGTTCATTATACACTACACCACATTCGTTTGAAGTTTGTGTGTGTTCCATTTTCTGACGTGTGTGTGTGTGTGTGTGTGTGTGTGTTTTTGTGTATGTGTATGTATGTCTGTGGGTGGGTTGGTTAACTCTCATCAACACATGACCTTTCATCCAGTTTGAGGCAAGTTTGTGGGGTGGGGTGGGGGGGCGGGTGTCTATGTGTGTGTTATGTGAGAGGACAGGGTGCAGGGAGGCATCTCAGTTTCCATTTGCCGGGAAAAGTGGAGAGCAGTATAGCTGTGTGTGTGTGTGTGGGTAGGTGGGTGGGTGGGTGTGTGTGCGCTTGGTGCTGGCGGTGAGATATAAATAGCTGTCTTTGAATAGGAGATCTGCAGAGGGAGGACTGTGGCGCCAAGGCAGAGCTGAGTGCCAACGTTCCTTGGGAGGGAGGGTAAGAGAGGGAGAACGGGAGAACGAGGGAGGGTGTGAAGAATGGACAGAGAGAGAGAGGGATAGATGGAGGAGAGGGAGAGGGAGACGGAGGGCTGGGGCCCACTCCCTCTCCCAGACCATGCAGCACTCTGCTCTGGAGGAAATAAATAATGGAGGAGGACAATATTGAGGAACTCTTTACATATTATTTATTCATGTTCCACTGAAGCAGGGGCCCTCCTCCCTGACAGACAGACACTGGGAGAGAGAGAGATGGAGGGAGGGAAGGAGAGGGAGAGGTGGAGGAGAACAGAGTACCCCCAGCAGCAAGGCAAGGCTTGCCTGTGTCTCGCCTCTCCTCTCCCCACCTCACCGGATCAGTATCCACCATTTAAAAAAACAACAATCATGAACCACATCGTTTACAAACTGTGTGTGTGTGTGTGTGTGTGTGTGTGCGCGCACAGACAGGCTTAGCCTCACACATTGTAGCGTGCCAGAAAGTGGATTGTGTGCTCGCTCCAGCATGAGTGCATGTGCCGTCTGTCCAACGTGTTGAGTCAGGTAGGCCGTGTTTATGTGCCCAAGCTGCAGACGACGCCTCAGCACCCCCTCCGCCTCCACAGGTCATTGCTCAACACAGGCACGTGCATGTGCAGCGCCCCCCCCCCCCCCCCAAGATATAGCAAGTCCCTCATCTGTCAGGGAGAAGCTTGATGTGTTCCGACGGTTCATCCATTCCTGGGCGAATGATCTCAAAGTCACCTCTGTCTGAGAAATGTGATCACATTCGCACCACAGCCCCAAAAACGATTGCAAAACTGAAGCATTCAACAGTAATAGTCCTGCCGTGTCAGCAATGCCGACGTGTTTGTAATTCTTTCTGTGTGTTTCACGCCTTTCGTGGTAGCTGTGACCCAAGGTGTCTGGTCTTGTCAGGATGCGTATGATGCGTGTGTTTTGTTTTCGCTGCGGCACATGTTGACTCGTCAACCTATGGGGTTAAGTGGGAGTAGCTAGTGTAGCCGGCTTACTCTGTGAATGTAGAGCTATATGTAATTGTCTGACTCGTTGCCTGCCTGGCTGTTATTATGGTTGCCTTCACACTGGGCCCGTTTAACTGGACCGTACCCGAGTGCGATTACTCCCCCCCAGCCCTGACCCAGCTGCTCTCTGTTCGCATTACATTTTTGTTTGTTGTCCTGGGTCCATTTATGTCATAAACACTAGGGTCTATTTACCAATATCGCTTGGTAACGTCGCAAAAACTGCAGTTTATTTGGTATTTATTTACTTCGGTAGACTGTGTTCACATTGGCAAAAATCACAGAACCATCGGTCCAAACGAACTGGGGTCCGAACCAAATGGTCTAGTGTGAATAAGTGCACACTATCTGCTCTGCAGCCTGTAGCTAATATAAGTATAAGTATATACTGCATTTATCCCAATCCGTGAATTAGTGAAACACACTCAGCACACAGTGAACACACAGTTAGATGAAGCACACACTAATCCCGGTGCAGTGAGCTGCCTGCAACAACAGCGGTGCTCGGGGAGCAGTGAGGGGTTAGGTGCCTTACACAAGGGCACTTCAGCCGCTTTCTACTGGTCGGGGTTTGAACCAGCAACCCTCCGGTCACGAAGTCCGAGGCGCTAACCAGTAGGCCACGGCTGCCCCTAATAGCACCTCATGTAGCTGAAGCAATAGTAATGTGAAAGGATAATGTTGTCTGATGTCAAGCTATTGACATATTCTCATTAATAATTATTATATTAGAGGCCCTTGATAAAAGACTGTTAACCTTGTTTTCCTTTCGATAAAAAAATGTTGAATGTGTGTTGTTGTCTTCAATAAGTGAATGCTGACTTAGCTCTCTCTCCCTCTCTCTCTCGTTTTGTGACAGACGGTCGATGACGATGCGATGGCAGCGTGAATGAGGCTTGGCGTGGCGATAGCTGAACGATGCCCAAGGGTGGGGGTTCTAAAACCCCCCAGCTGGAAGACTTCCCAGTCGGCACCGACATGGTGGAGAAACAGGGCGGGAAGAAGGTGAGCCACACACACACTCACACTCACACACACACACTCACACTCACACTCACCCACACCATCCTCTTGCCACACACACACACACACTTCTCTGTTCTTATCTGCTGGTCAGTCAGCCTTGTTGTGCATCGCCTGTTGTTCTGTATTCCACATGTCTTTTATCTCTACTTGATCGGTAGTGCAACTTGATGACCATCTCCTTGCGTGTTTGTCATTGCCCTGTCAGCACATGCCAGTTACACACACACACACACACACACACAGACAGACGAACACAATGACTGTGTCTGGAGAGCTGCAGTGTGTCTGACCTACATCAGCTGACCCTCTCCTCCTCGCTGCGTCCTGAGGCTGAGGCGCTCTGCTATACTCTGCTGTGCCTAGCTGTGCTGTACTCTGCTGTAGTTCTGCTGTGGCCTGAACTGACCAGCACTGGGCTGGATGCTCACTGCCCCATTAGCACAAAGGGGTAGCAGAGTAGATATCCAAGAAGAGTCTCCAATCGGAGTGTGTGGGGCACGCTGATGTGCGAGTCTGCTGTGGTAGAGGGTGTCTGTTTCTCTCCTCTTGTGGGCTTGATGCTACAGCATCTCATAGCGATCAGCCACTAGGGTTAGCCTCAAGTGAACTCAACACAACAACGATAAAGTAGCAGTCTGCCGTGGTACCATGTAGGAAAGATTTTCAGGTGGGATGGATATTAGTCTGTGATTTGTTTCTGTAATGCTGGCTCATGAAGGCAAAAATAGTTAGCTTTCAGCTGGTTAGTGTGATTTATGAGTGAACTTGTTTACATGTGTTGGTCTGTCTGCCTGCAGAGTGTGCATATGTTTGTGTGTGTGTGTGTGTGTGTGCGTGTGCGTGTGCGTGTGCGTGTGCGTGTGCGTGCGTGCGTGCGTGCGTGCGTGCGTGCGTGCGTGCGTGCGTGCGTGCGTGCGTGCGTGCGTGCGTGCGTGCGTGCGTGCGTGCGTGTGTGTGTGTGTGTGTGTGTGTGCGTGCGCGCACATGTGGTTGTTTTTTTTCTTTTCTTTTTTTTTCTTCCTGTGGCAGCTCAGGCCTCAGGCAGACGCAGACTGATGAGGTCACTGTAATGTGCATCCTCTCCCTCCCTCCCTTCGTCCCTCCTTCTCTCTCTCGCTCTCTCGCTCTCTCGCTCTCTCTGCGTGGGTGTGTGAGCGTGTGTACAGCATTCTGGGCAGGAT